>NW_026294573.1:16981007-17006007 GCF_007827085.1 Peromyscus californicus insignis | reverse complement strand
GCGAGTTCCAAGAAAAGGCGCAAAGCTACACGGAGAAACCCTGTCTCGAAAAACCAAAAAAAAAAAAAAAAAAAAAAAGAAGACCGTCCAAGGACTTCCTGCCAGGGTACAACCTCAGTGCCAAAACCCATCACACACACATAGCCATGTTTACTGATGCTCTTTTCACGTGGCAATATCATGGAATCAGCCTAGATGGCCACTGGCCAATGAATGGATATGAAAATGTGGCATGTCTATCCAACAGACTATTATTCAGTCGTAAAGGGAAAAATGTAAAACGTTATGCTGAGATAACTCGGGCTCAAAGGGTCCATATCACCTGCCCCCTCTTGAAGGCAGGACCTTGCCTCTAGTTGTTCTGTGTGTATCCATGTGTGAATAAATGTGGATGAAGGTCAGGAAACTAGCAGTGAGCCTTTGAGAATTGAGGGAGAGGGTAAGAAAGACAACAGAACAAAACAGAAGGGGAGATACAACAGGGAGAGAGGGGTGGAGGGCCAACGAGACGGCACAGTAGTAGAGGTGCTTGACGACAAGCCTGACGACCTGAGTTCTATCCCCAGGACCCACATGGTGGATGGAGAGAGCAAACTCCACCTGCTGGCATTGGACCTCCACACGTGAACTGTGGAGCACTAAGTACCAATGCACTGCCTCATTCAGTAAAGATTTGAGCACATTTTTTTTTTTTTTGAGATAAGTAGCCCAGGCCGGACTCAACATCACTATGTAGGCAAAGATGACCTTGAACTCCCAATATTCCTGCCTCAGCCTCCTGAGTGCTGGGATTATAGATCCAGTTGGAAATCTTAGTAAAGAGATTTGCTGACCATGGGAAATAGAAAGCCAAGAGAGAAGGGAAAAAGGTAAGATTAGAATTCAGTTTGTGAAACATAAAAATGAGAGGTTTAAACAACAACCACCACAGAAAAGCTCACCCAGCACTTGAGGCAGAGGCAGGCAGATCTCTGTAAGTTCAAGCCCAGCCTGGTCTACAAAATGAGTTCCAGGACAGCCAGAGCTATATAGAGAGATCCTGTCTCAAAATAACAAAATAATAATAATAATAATAATGAGGAGGAGGAGGAGGAGGAAGGGATGGAGAGATGCCTCAGTCATTAAGAGCACTTGTTGCTTTTAAATAGGACCCAGGTTCAATTCCCAGGACCCACATGATAGCTCACAACCATCCTTAGTTCCAGTTCCAGGGGATTAAAAGCCGCCTTCTGTCTTCTACAGACACCAGGCATGCATGTGGTGTACATACATACATGCAGGTAAAACATTCATACACAGCTAGGCAGTAGTGGTACACACTTTTAATCCCAGCACTGGGGAGGCAGAAGCAGGAGGATCTCTGTGAGTTCAAGGCCAGCCTGGGCTACAGAGTGAGTTCCAGGACAGCCAAGGCTACACAGAGAAACCTTGTCTCAAAACAATAAACAAGCCGGGCGGTGGTGGCGGCGCACGCCTTTAATCCCAGCACTCGGGAGGCAGAGCCAGGCGGATCTCTGTGAGTTCGAGGCCAGCCTGGGCTACCAAGTGAGTTCCAGGAAAGGCGCAAAGCTACATAGAGAAACCCTGTCTCGAAAAACCAAAAAAAAAAAAAAAAAAAAAAAAAAAAAACAATAAACAAAAACAAAACATTCATATACATAAAATAATTAAATAAAAAATAATAATAAAATAAGCTAGTCATGGTGGCACACATATTTAATCCTAACACTCAGGAGGCAGAGGTAGGTGGGTTTCTTCAAGTTCATGGCCAGCACAGTCTACATAGAAAGTTCCAGACTGTAATCGAATAATGATAATAATGACAAAGACAGAGACAGAGAGAGACAGACAAACAGACACACACACACACACACACACACACACAAACAGAGAGAGACTTCAAGACTGCAGATTGCTCCCCGATTTAAGAGGGGCTCAGAAGAACAAGATGCAAAGAGCAGCTGAGAAAGAACTACTTGGTCCTTCATGGGCTGCAGGCTCAGACACTACCACAATGCATGCTGACTGAGGTCGTCTGCACCTCAGGGGTTATGCTAGGCCGCTCCTACCTGAGAATGAGACAAATATAGGAACTGAAGCTCAAAGATGAGGTGTGATGTGGGTGAGCTCACATACCCTATTAAGTGGTAGAAGTGATCATGGGGCCCCAAGATGTTAAGCAGCTGGGGGTGGTGACTCATGCCTGTAATCACAACACCCCAGAGCCTGAGGCAGGAGGCTTGCCATCAGTTGGAGGCCAGCTTGGATGTCATAGTGAGTTCCAGAGCATCCTGGACTACTGTGTAAAACCTTGTCTGAAAAAAAACAACATAAAAACCCACTAAGGATCAGCGGACAAGGGGCGGAGTTTGTGGCGGGAGGAAGTGGCTGCTTGGGCTGAGTTAGTGGCTTCCTGCCCAGGAGACACACCCAGGGTCTGTGCTGGGCAGTTACAGTTGTTGCTAAGTACCCAAGAGGCCTCCAGCTTTCAAACAGAGCAGCCAAGGGCTGAGGAGAAGGAAGTGACCACTGATGAAGCCCTCCCCCATCCATCTTTTTCTACTACTACTTCTTCTTGTTTTATTTCTGCCCCTGTCCCCATCACAGGAAGCGACAGTCTCCTTGTTCTTACCCTAGCACAACTTCTGATGGTCACCTCTAAACTGAAGTTATTTGTGGTCACCTAAGATCAGGGAGCAACCAGGAGCGTCCCACCTTGAGCCAGCACTGGGCTAGTCATGAGAACGAAGAGCTTCGCTCCTCCTGGAGCCAGGAACATAAACCAGGAGGATGCGCTGTGGAGCCCAACTTAGAACACTGGGGACACAACACATGTCTGCTGAAGGGACAGGGACTGAGAATCAAGTCTAAGATGTCACAGGAGCCCATGGGAGGTCTTCAGATGCTGTTTCAGGGCAGAAGTCACAAGAGAGGTCACTAGTACCAGAGTTATAAAGAATGAGGGGCTGGGGAGGGTCTAGTAAGATGGTTCAGCAGATGACTGCTCTTAAAAAAAAAAAAAATGGGTTAGATTCCCAGCACCCACATGGCAGCTCACAATTGTCTGTAACCTGTCACTCCAATTCTAGGGAATCAAACTCCTGCTTCTGGCATGCAAGGGTATCATACACACTGTGATACACATATGTACATGTAGGCAAGACACACATACACTTCAAATAAATTTAAGTAACAATAAATAAAAGGAGCCAGGTGTAGCTCAGTGGCACAGTGCTAGCCTAACATGCAAGAAACCCAGGATCCCATCACCAGGAAGGGAGGGAGAGAGCCAGGCATGGCAGTACCTGTAATCCCAGCACTTGGAGGCTGAGACAGGATCATAAGTTCTAAGTCAGCCTGCATTATAGAGTGAGAACAAGTCAAAAGAAAAAAAGAGGCAGTGGTGGAGCATGCCTTTAATCCCAGCACTCAGGAGGCAGAGGCAGGCAGATCAAAGCCAGCCTGGGCTACATACAGATCGAGTTCCAGGACAGCCAGAGCTACACAGAGAAAGCCTGTCTTGAGAAAAAAAAGAAAGAAAGAAAGAAAAGAAAAAGAAGAGAAAGAGGAGAGAAAAGAAAAAGAAAGCTGGAGATGCTGGCGACATCTGTAATCATAGGACAAGGCAAGAGAATAAGGAGTTCAAGGTCACCCTTGGCTACATGGCAAGTTCAAAACCACCCTAGGCTATATGAGACCCTGTCTCAAAAACAACAACAACAAAGAGATGGGGCCAGCAAAGTGTCTCAGTGGGCAAAGGTACTTGCCACACATATCTGTGTCCCAAGTTCAATCCCTGTGAAAGGAAAAAACCAACTCCACGAAGTTGCCCTCTGATCTTGGCACACGTGCCCCCCATAGATATCATGCATGTGCCTATGCACATACACATACTAATCATAAATAAAAATTGAAGTTAAAAAAGTAGGCTGGGAAGATGGCTCAGTGGGTAAAGTCCTTTCGAGTAAGCATGAAGACCTGAGTTTGGTTCCCTGGCACCCAGGTAAAGACAGAGGAGCACAGTCATGGGTAGCTGTGATCCCATCATCTTATGGCAAGATGGGAGCAGGAAGCAGGGAATTCTCTGGAAGTTCTTGTGACACCCACCCTGTCATATGCAGCAGAAACCAACAAGAGATTCTGCCTCAAATAAGATGGAAGGCAAGGATTTACACAAAAGTTGTCCGCTCTAACCTACAGAAGCCATAGCACATGCAAGCGTGCGCGCGCGCGCACACACACACACACACACACACACACACACACACACACACACAAGATAAAGAAATCTTAGCATGGTAGCATAAGCTACAGTCCCAGCTACACAGGAAGGGCAGGAAGATCACTTGAGTTTAGGAACTGGAGGCTAGTATGAGCATCATAGTGAAATTCCAGCTATTAAAAAAGAAGAAGAAGCCGGGCGGTGGTGGCGCACGCCTTTAATCCCAGCACTCGGGAGGCAGAGCCAGGCGGATCTCTGTGAGTTCGAGGCCAGCCTGGTCTACAGAGTGAGTTCCAGGAAAGGTGCAAAGCTACACAGAGAAACCCTGTCTCGAAAAACAAAAAAAAAAAAAAACAAAAAAAAAGAAGAAGAAAGAATAAATAGATGAACTGGAGTAGGCTGGCAAAGCCTGGGGGAGGCAAAGGGAGGAGGAATGTCCGCTACATGCATGGCAGTGGGTGGGAAGAGAATGTGAACTGAAATACTCAAGCCATTGTCAACGCCTTGTACTAAGCTGACCATGGAAACAGACTAATGTGACACTTCTGGGAAGGCCACCTGCACTCACATTCCCTGGCCCCAGCACAGTGAACTTCAAGGCCCCTGCAAGCCCTCAAGCTGGACTCCTCCCCAGCAGCCAGAGTCTGGCATCCACTTGTGTCCAGTAGATTGCTTTCCAAGGCACCAGCCAGTTGTGAGGATTCGAAGGACATGTGACCCTGCAGTCATTAAGTAGGAGCAGTTTTCAACAAGAGGAGACATCTTAGAAACAAAATGTACAAGCATTTCTTCAGGGCTGTTCTTCTTCCCCATCACTTGCAAGGCTACATGTTTTTAGGGTTCTTTATAGAATTGGGGTCTGTATTGACTCAAGAAATGGCCTGAGCGTGGAAGTGAATGGAGTTCAATTGGTAGAGTGCTCACCTAACACCAACAAGGTCCAGTGTCCCATCCCCAGCACCACATAAACTGGTCATGGTGGCACATGTCCATAATCCTAGCACTTAGTGGGTGGCAGACAGGGGATTGAAGTTCAATGCCATCCTCGGGCTAATAGTGAGTTTGACTATAGCCTGAGCTACATGAGACCCTGTCTCAAAAATGCTATAGCTGGGTAGTGATGGCTCACACCTTTAATTCCAGCACTTGGGAGGCAGAGGCAGATGGATCTTTATGAGTTCGAGGCCAGCCTGGTCTACATAGTGAGGACAGCCAGGGCTACACAAAGAAACCCTGTTTCAAAAAACCAAACCAAACCAAACAAAAAAGAAATGACATAAAAGATACAGGTAGGAATTGTGGGTAGCATTGACCATATACAAGGAGTCAGCCCAAGGGCCATCTGATGAAGGGAGCAGAGAAGATGTAGGGAACCCCTGACTCCCCAGAGGACTAGAGCCACATAAAATGGACAGGAATTTCAGCCTCTTCGTTCCACTGGGCAGGGAGGGATGTGTGTATGAAGAATCACTTATAAACTTGTTTCTCTACAAAGAGCTGCTAATACAAGTTCTCGGAGTCAGCGCTGGTTTCCATAAGGAGCCTGAGCCCTGGCTCTGTCCTTTCCCTCCAACTCCAGCTAGGCAGAGACTTGACTCTAACCCTGTGACCTCATTTGTTCCAGTGCTGAGGATTGAACCCATCACTCTGTGCACCTGAAACAAACACTCCACCACTAAGCTACATCTCCATGCCCCCTTTTCTTTTATAAGACAGGACCTGCCTTACTAAGTTCCCCAAGTTCTTGAACTTGCAACCCTCCTGCCTCATCCTCCTGAGTAGGTGGGGCTGCAGGCACAAGCCACCATACCTAAGTTGACGTTACACTTCTTATTGGAAAGCCATATAAGTGGTCTGGTGGCTTGAATGAGAATGGAACCCATAGGCTCATACGTTTGAATGCTTGGTCCCCAGTTAGTGGAACTGTTTGGGAAGGATTAGGAGACATGGCCTGTTGATTAAGTGTGGCATTGTTGGAGGAGGTACATCACTCACTGGGGGGCATGACTTTGAGGTTTCAAAAGCCTATGCCAAGCCTAGACTCTCCTCCTTCTGCCTGCTGTCTGCAGATCAAGACGGTAGCTCTCAGCTTCTCTAGTACCATGCCTGCCTACCTGCCTGCCTGCCCCCTTTCTGCTGCCATGTTACCCGCCATGATACTCATTGACAAACTCTCTAAAACTGCAAGCAAGCTCCTAATTAACAAATGCTTCCTTTTGTAAGAGTTGCCTTGGTCCTAGTGACTCTTCACAGCAACAGAACAGTGACTAAGACAAGGGAGGGCTATGCAAGTGTTTAAAAAAGAATAAAACAACTTTTTTAGGTTTGGCATGGTGATGAGCACCTTTAATCCCAGCACTTGGGAGATAGAAGCAGGTGGATCTCTATGAGTTCGAGGCCAGCTTGGTCTACAGAGTGAGTTCCAGGACAGCCAGAGCTACACAGAGAAACTCTGTATCAGGAAAAAACAACAACAACTAGAAAATTTCTTTAGCCAAGGTTTCTCTGTGTACCCAAGCTAGCCTAGAGCTGGACATGCAGCCCAGGCTAATTTCTGAACTCATAATCTTCCTGCCTGAGCCTCCCGAATTCTGGGATTATATGTGTGTGTATGCCACCATGCAGAAATCAAATTTATTTTCTCTTTTAATAAAGCTAACTCTACTTTGGTGTGGTGGCAGTACTCTTAATCCCAGTACTCCATAGGCAGAGGAGTTCAAAGCTAGCCTGGTCTACAAAATGAGATCCTGTTTCAAACAACAATAAAGCAAAGCTCCAGAACTGGGCATTCAAGGTTTTCCTTGGCTATGTATTGAGTTCAAGGCCAGTCTGTGCTACAGGATACTCTGTTTTCCAAAAACAAAAACCCTCAAAAAAAGAAAGAAGTCAACTTTGGGCTGGGGGTATGGCTCATCAGCAGATCACTTACTTTCCTAGCACGAGGGGGCCGTAGCTTCAATCCCTAGTAACAAGCACAATCAGAGGGGGAGTCACACCTAAAGAGAACACACGGCCCAGTGCACACTGCTCTCCCTATAGCTTTCTTAATGTAACCTTAATCTAGGGTCAGAAATCTGAGAGCCCTCCTCCATGATCCCCTCCAGTGTCCATTTTGAACCTGCCTTCTACTAAGCCACAGGTTCTCAACCAGGGGCAATTTTTTTTTCCTTTCGTGTATTATGTGGTGTGCATGCATGCATGTGCATATGCTTTTGCACGTGTGTGGATGCATATAAAGACTCAAGAGGGTTGATGTCAGGAATCATCCTCCACTGCTCTTCCACCTTATTAATCCAGGCAGGTCACTCACTCAGACCCAGAGCTCATTGACAAGGCTGGTCTCCATTACCAGCTTTCTCTGGGGATCCCGTCTCTGCTTTCTGAGACTGGAATTACAGGTAGGCCTCCACACCCACCTGGCATTTACGTGGGTTCTGGGGATCCAAACTCCAGTCCTTATGCTTACATGACAAGGACTGAACAGCTGAGTCACCTCCCCAGCCCCATCCAGGGGTAATTTTGCCACCCAAGAGACAGTTGACAATGCTTGGAGACATGAGGCTGTTATATGTGGGAGGATGTTATTAGTATGTCATGGGTAGAGGTGAAGGCTACTGAGCATGCTCACAGGCATGGGACAAGCCCCCACACCAAACAAACCTTGTCCAAAATGTCAACAGTGCTGAGGCTGGAAATCTACACTAGGTTTCCAAGGTCTGTTGTAATCATAACACTTGGGAGGCAGAGGCAGAAAGACAATGAGTTCAAGCCCAGCCTGTGCTGTAGAGTAAGATGCTGTCCACAATGTTCTTCCCTCCCCCAAATTTTTATAAATGAAAGAAAAGAAACCTCAGTGGCCAAGTCATAAACTCTGAAGGCTGGGGCTACAGTTCAGTTGGGATACTGCTTGTCAGCAAGCAGGAAGTCCTGATTTCAGTTCCCAGCACTGCATAAATGGAGTGTGGTGAGGCACACCTGTAATCCCAGAACTCAAGAGGTAGAGACATGGGATCAGCAATTCAAGGTCATCCTTGTCTATATACCAAGTCCTGGGTTAGCCTGGGCTATAAAGTGAGAGCCTGTCTCAAACATTCAAAAGGTTAACTTGGAGCTAGTAAAAGGTACTGTTCCCAGAAACAAGGCCTTTGCACTACCATGCCTTTGCCCAAGAAGTGCCTGCTCTCCACTAACGGTCGATTGACATGTCAATTGACATGTCGATTGACATATCACTTCCCAACTTGGTTATGCCCTCTCTTCTGTTTTTAAGATTTCTTTAAAAACAGGAAACATGTTGGGGGCGATGGCCCACACCTAAAATCCTAGCACTTGGGAGGTAGAGACAAGAGAATGAACAGTACAAGGTCATCTTTGGCTACATGGTGATTTCAAGGCCAGCCTGGGCTACATGAAACTATCTCAAATTTTAAGACAAAGAAAAGGAGGAGGAGGAAGAGGAAATTTCCACACAATATCTGAATGTTTCCTCTCCCTTCAAAAACTATGTATTTCCTTAAAACCATTTGTTTGCTGTGGTTAGTGTTGTCAACTTGACAGAATCTGGAACTCTAGGAGGCAAGCCTCTCAGGACCCTCTTCGCACACCCAAGAGGGATCATCTAGATCGAGGCTAACTTCTGAGATGTCTGGAGGGGACTATCTTGATGAGGTTAATTAACATGGGAAGACTCATTTAACTGCGGACAGACATTGCCTGTGCAGGGGCTCCTGGACCGTAGAAGATGGAGAACGCGAGCAAGGCGGCAGCATGTACCCATCCTCCTCGGTCTCCTGGTGGCAGCTGTGCTGTGACCAGCTACTTCTAGTCCCTGCTGCCTTGACTTCCCCACCATGATGGACTGTACTTTGAACAGTGAGCTAAAACAAATCCTTCCTCCCTTGTTGCTTTTTACATTTTTTTATTAAGTTTATTTACTTACTCATGCACGTGCACACTTGTACCATGGTGCTCAAGCCTCTCCTTCCATCATGTGAGTCCACGCCATCAGGCCTGGTGCACGAGCACTGATGAGCTATCTCGAAGGCCTGTTAAACTGCTTAAGTCAGAGACTTTGATCATAACCACAGGGACAGAAACCAAGACACTGGGTGTCTCCATTCTAATGCCTAGAGCGGTCCTGGAGGCATGGGAGTCCTGAAGACAGCAGCAGGATGAGCGCTCCCCCACTCCCAAGCAGAAAGCCAGCCTCAAGCGGCGCCAAGCTTGCAGCAGATCTTCAGGCCCAAAAGTCATGCAGGCCCCTGGGGCAGGAGGTTTTCTCTCTAGAGTGGGTTGTGCTGGGAAAGCGGCCACTGTCCACTTTGCCTGCCACAGCCACAGCCATCACTGTGTCGGCTGCTGGCCAGAGAGCGGGAAGGCAAGGCTGACCTGCACTGTGGGCAGGGCGGGGCAGGGCAGGGCAGCTGGCTTGGGAGCAAGATCCTCACAGGAAGACGAGCAGAACAAAGGGGTTGGTAAGGCCACAAACGCAAACGTGACCTAGGCTGGCTTACCTCTGCTGACCCTGCTTTACCCCTCTCACTCCAGGCAACTTAACTGCTCCTAGTTTTCAAAACAAAGGCCAGGACTGTTCGGGTTGGCCAGCTAGAGCTCAGCCAGCACCCCAACCAGGGATCCTATTTCCCGAGTACTCACCCTCTTTCCTCAAAGGCAGATTCCGAAGAACTAAATTGATCGGTTGCCACAGGACATTTTTGGTTTTGTTTTGCTCGAGACAGGGTTCTGCTGTGTAGCCCTGGCTGACCTTAATATCACATGTCCCTGCTGCCTCCTGTCTCTGCCGCTACAGAGTTGGAATTACAAGTATGAGGCACCAGTACCCAGTAGGATATTACGAAGGGCCAGACTTGATTTGGGAGGCAGAGATGAGAGAATTCCTGTGAGCTTGAGGCTAACCTAGATTACATATGTGTTCGAGGCCAGGTAGGATTACAGAGTGAGTGTACACACAGGTGGGAACAGGCACTCAAAAGGAGCTGCTGATGGGGTTGCAAAAGTTTCATTCAGGACAAAAAGTGAAAATCATGAAGTCTAAGTTAAATGGAATCATCTAGAAAAAATAAAAACCAGCCTCCTGGGATAGCCCCAAGCAGCAGGCTCACTGTCCTACCAGGAGGGCGAAGAGACTCCCAGCATTCAGTCCCAAGAAACAAAGTCTCCTCTGCCA
The DNA here is from genome assembly GCF_007827085.1 of Peromyscus californicus insignis. NCBI lineage: Eukaryota > Metazoa > Chordata > Mammalia > Rodentia > Cricetidae > Peromyscus > Peromyscus californicus. The sequence goes on along the minus strand of NW_026294573.1, from coordinate 16,995,598 downwards.
AACAGAGGTACAGTCACAGCTTGGTGGATTTTATCTCAACCTTCAAAGCCAAGCTCTAAGAAGACGGGCTCAGATTTCTCACGGCTGCAGGAGGATCTTGCGTCAAAGGAAGCCTTTGGTGGACCTTTCTGGAACAGAGGCAGAGCAAGCTAAAACAAGCATTTGTCAGAGACTCTGACTCCAACCGACACTTGGCCACCTGAGCGCTGAGCTCTGGGACAGAGCAGCCTAGAAACCGCCTCTTCGCCAGCATTTCTACCATCTGCTCCTCCCACGGCTCTCAGGTCTCAACCACTGGCCAGCAAATTACCGGAGATGGCTAAGGACAGTCCCAGGCCCAGCTGCAAAAACCACAGTGGAACTTCCTGAGGACGGGGGATGGGAGGACTTTGTTGATATGGTCTCAAGGTCCCCAGCAGTCTTCAAGGCTCTCGGGTGGAACCTGGACCTAGAAAGCCAGTCAGCATTAGAATGACTTCTGCTCTTCAGCCACCTTGTCATTTGGCCACGACCTTATTTGACCATCTAGACTGCTCTTACTTCTTCAGCTCCCATCCTAGAACTGGGGTAGGGCCAGGTCGGGGGTGCATTTCAGATTCCTAAGCATAGAGTAAAGTCAAGGTCATTAAGAGCAGACCCCAAAGACTGCTAAGTCACCCTGATCTCTTGGATCTGTACCCCAAATCTAATGAAGTTTATCCAAAAAGCTGCTACAAAGTCTATTTCCATCTTTCTGCTTGCTGGATCAATAGAGGCAGTTGAGAAAAATGTGTTAATAATGGCTTAGCCAAATGAGAGCCAGAGAGTCTTCAAATGGAAAGAATGAAGGATGCTGACCTTTTTTGTTTGTTTGTAGCCGGGATCTCACAGAGCTCAGGCTGGTCTTGAACTCCTGAACCTCCTGCTCTAGCTCCCAATGCCAGGATTTCAAGTTGGGCTTTTGTTGTTTGTTTGTTTGTTTCTCTGTGTAGCCCCAGCTGTCCTGGAACTTGCTCTGTAGACCAGTGCTAGTATGAAAGGCGTGTGTCCCTATTACCACCACCCAGGATTTCAAGCTTTGCCACCATGCTTTCCTTCAGAATCATGGCCTTGCTAGCAAACTTGGATCCATGTCTCCCTCCCACTATGCTAACAGTAAGTTAAGGGGGGAAAAAAAGCACATGGATAGAAATATTAAAATCAAAACCAGGAGTGAGGGTACTCACCTTTAATCCCAGCACTTGAGAGGCAGAGGCAGGTCAATCTCTGTGAGTGCAAGGCCAGCCTGGTCTACAGAGCGAGATCCAGGACCAGGACAGGCACCAAAACTACACAGAGAAACCCTGTCTCAAAAAAAAGTATAGCCTTGGAACTGGAGTTACAGATGGTTGTTAGCAACCATGTGGGTTCTAGGAATTTAACCTGGAAAAGCCGTCAGTGCTCTTAACCACGGAGTCATCCCTCTGGCTCCATGTGATGAAATATTCTGATAGGGGATGGAGAGTGCTTAAGAGTACTTGCTACTCTTACAGAAGACCCGGGTTCAATTCTCAGCACCCACATAGTGACTCAACCACTGTGCAACTCCAGTTCCAGGAAACCCAATACTCTCTTCTGTGTGTACTGGACATGCACATGGTATACATATATGCATGTAGGCAAAACACTCATACACATGCAATCAAAAAATATTCTGACAAAAGCAAGTTAAAGGAGAACCATGTTCTGGCTCACGGTTCAAAGGCACATCCATCACTGTGTGTAAGTCAAGACTGTAGGAGCTTGAAGCAGCTGGTCACGTCCTACTCACAATCAGAAACAGTGCAATGAATATATGCTGCCCAGAATCCCAGACACAGAACGGTGCTGCCCACAGCGGGTAGTAGGCTTTCACACTTCTATTAAAGTAATGAAAATAATCCCCACAGGCATGCCTAGAGACCCATCTCCAGGGTGACCCTAGATTCAGTCAAGCTGACAATTAACATTAACCACCACAATCACCAATACTCATTGCCTGTCCTGCATTAACTATTGGGGTAGGGAGAGATTCGAGGCAGAATTTCTCTACGTAACAGTCCTGGCTGTCCTGGAACTCACCTCAAACTCACAGAGATCCACCTGCCTCTGCCTCCCAAGTGCTGAGATTAAAGGCTGTGAACCATCACAGCCAGGCTTTTGTTTTGTTTTATTTAAACATTTCCTTTTTTAATTGTGTGTATGTGTGTGTGTGTGTGTGTGCCCACTCACACATGAGCACACACTGGCTGGTCCTCAGAGCCTGGAGGCACCAGATCCCCTGGAGCTGGAGTTATACCCGGTTGCCTGACATGAATACTGGGAATTGAACTCAGGTCCTCTCCAAGAGCAGTACAGGCTCTTAATGGCTGAATGGACCAGTTCTTAGCACCTAGTTACTAAGCTGCTCAGATTTCCCTGACCCATCTTCTAGAGCTTGAAGTGATTCTAGTCCCTGTAGCTCAGATATTCTTGGAACCCAGGCCAGTTTTTTTGTTTGCTAGTTTTCAAGACAGGGTTTCTCTGTGTAGTTTTGGTGCCTGTCCTAGAACTTGCTCTGTAGACCAGGCTGGCCTCGAACTCACAGCGGTCTGCTTGGCTCTGCCTCCCGAGTGCTGGGATTAAAGGCGTGCGCCACCACTGCCTGGCCCCAGGCCAGTTCTTATTACTGGGCTTTTGCTCACTCAGCAGAGTGGGCTCATCCCTCCCCAAGTTGTGAGTAATCCAGAATGAGGGGGAAAGGCAGAATGCCCTGGAACTTGGTGGTGCTGGTAGTTCTTTTAGATTACACAGATTATTTGTTAGAGGAGGGCACTTGTGGAGGTCAGAGGACAACTTTTGGGACCCTGCTCTCTCCTTCTACCAGGTAAGTTCCAGGGACTGAATTCACTTCGTCAGGCCTGGCAGTGCCCTCACCCCCTGAACCGTCTCACCAGCCTGTGGGCACTGCCAGTTTAGAAGTGGTCTATGAGGCTAAAGAGATGTTCCTCTAGCTCCAGGGGTATCCCATGTCTCTGGCCTCCAAGGGCATTTGTGCTGGTATGTGTGAACATGTACACATAAATAAAAATAATTAAAAAAATGATTTTTTAAAAGGTGGTTTGTACACTGAGGGGTCATGTGTTGGAAACTTGGTTCCCAGTGATGTTAGAAGGTGATGGGACCTTTAAGAGGTAGAACCTAGCCAGATGGAGTGCGACATCCTGTAATCCCAGCACTCAGGAGGTAGAGGGCAGGACGATCAAAAGTTCCAGGTGAGTCTCCATTTCATAACAAGTTGAAGACAGCCTGGGCTATATAAGGCTGTCATCAAAAAAATAAATAAATAAATAAAAGACGGGCAGTGGTGGCGCACGCCTTTAATCCCAGCACTCGGGAGGCAGAACCATCAACGCCAGCCTGGTCTACAAAGAGAGATCCAGGACAGGCACCAAAACTACACAGAGAAACCCTGTCTCAAAAAAAGAAAAAAAAAACCCACAAAAAAAAACAAAACAAAAAAAAAAAAAAGCATAATGGATAGGACCTGGCAGAAAATTAGAGACAATTAGGTCACTGTGGGGAGCTGCCCTTGGAAGGGTTAATACCGCTTTCCTGAAAATAGTTAACTGTTTTAACTGTTTTGAGACAGGGTCTCTAGCTCAAGCTAGCTTCAGACTCCCTTTGTAGAAGATGACCTAGAATTTCCCATCCTCTGCCCTTCCCCCAAGCACCAGGATTACAACCGTGGGCAGCCACATCCACTTTATGAAGTGCTGGGGTTCCAAACCTCCTCCTCAGTACTGGATAACCACCCTCCCGACTGAGCCATCCCCCGCCTGAGCTAGTTCTTTATAACGAGGTCATAACATTGCAAACGGATGCCTCTGGTCCCCGTTTTCCTGTCCCCTCATGCCATCTCCCCACAGCACACAAGCTCTCATCACTGTAATGTCACCCAGAGCTCAGCCGACAGCAGCGCCACGCCCTTAAACCTCCAAATCTGTGCAGCAAACAAACCTCTAAGTGTCTAAGATCTGATATTTTGATATAGTCACAAGATAAAATGGAACCACAGGGGCTTTAGATAAAAAAGGAACTATGTAGTCAAGGATAGATTGAAATTGGTAGGAAAAATATTCTTGGGTTCCATCTTTTTTTTTTTTTTTTGGTTTTTTTTTTTTTTTGGTTTTTCGAGACAGGGTTTCTCTGTGTAGCTTTGCGCCTCTCCTGGAACTCACTTGGTAGCCCAGGCTGGCCTCGAACTCACAGAGATCCGCCTGGCTCTGCCTCCCGAGTGCTGGGATTAAAGGCGTGCGCCACCACCGCCCGGCATTTTTTTTTTTTAAGTTTTTTTTTTTTATTTATTATGTACACAGAGGAGGGCGCCAGATCTCATTACAGATGGTTGTGAGCCACCATGTGGTTGCTAGGAATTGAACTCAGGACCCCTGGAAGAGCAGTTGGTGCTCTTAACCTCTGAGCCATCTCTCTAGCCCCCTTGGGTTCCATCTTAAGTGATCATCACCTGTAAATGATTAAGGTGTTGTCAACTACTCAGTGGAATACTATGCAGCCTTGCAATGAATGGAGTAAAGCCCATGAGTGCTAAATCACCTGTAACATATCAAGACCTGAACAAGGTATAGATCAACAGTTGTATGAAACTGTCAGGTCCACGGGAAATTCCAAGTCCCCAAACCCCAAAGGCAGTCCAAACAAGCAGAAATTCGCTCAGTCTGGACTATGGGAAGATTGCTGGTGGTTAGATAAAAGCCAGCATTCCTCAGGAATTTGTGAAACTGATTCCCACTTACCAAAAAGAGTAATTCCTGCAGTTATTTTTTACTCTTTGCTCTTTGGGGGGGGCCTACCAGTCAGCTCCTAAATAAATACACATGGAGACTTATTCTTTCTTATAAATGCCCAACATTAGCTTGGCTTATTTCTAGCCAGCTTTTCTTAACTTAAATTACCCCATCAACCTTTTGCCTCTGGGCTTTTACCTTTCTCTGTTTCTGTATATCTTTTCTTTCCTTCTTATTCCTCGTCTGGCTGTGTGGCTGGCCCCTGGCATCCTCCTCTCCTCCTTTATTTCTCGTTCCTCCCTCTTCTCTTTTTTTCTCCTATTTATTCTCTTTTTCTAGTAGCCCCTGCCTATCCCTCCCCTGCCTAGCTATTGGCCATTCAGCTCTTTATTAGACCAATCAGGTTTTTTAGACAGGCAAAGTAGCACAGCTTCACAGAGTTAAACAAGTGCACTATAGAAGAATGTAACACATCTTTGCATCATTAAACCAATGTTCCACAGCATAAACAAATGTAACACATCTTTTTTTTTTAATTCATTTATTTATTATGTATACAGCATATGTGACTGCAGGCCAGAAGAGGGCACCAGATCTCATTCAAGGTGGTTGTGAGCCACCATGTGGTTGCTGGGAATTGAACTCAGGAACTCTGGAAGAGCAGTTCAGTGTTCTTAACCTCTGAGACATCTCTCCAGCCCCGTAACACATCTTTAACTAATATTCCACAACACATTTCCCTTGCCTCTGGCAGAAGGGACCTATAGCTACCTGGGGTGCCAAATTAGCATATCAAAGCTCATGCTGGCCTCCAGGCTCCCTCAGCATCACAAGTACCTGTTACACACTTCAAAGTCCATCCTGGCCTTTCTCGCCTGCTCCCCTATCCTGAACTCCTCCCTCCAGCTCATGGGCTTCCCACCCCCAGCTACTCTTTATCCTTATAACCCTTCTATTCTTGATATGCTCTCTCTCTCTCTCCCCCTCCCCTCTGCTCCTGCTTCTCTCACTGTTTTGTCTATTTTCTATCCCCTGCTATTCTCCCCTCTCTCACAGATAGCCTTGCTCATGTCCAGTCTGCAGGCTGTGTTCAGTCTGCTTTTTTCTCTCTCTGCTCTGGACTCTACCAGTGGCCTCTCCCTGTTCTAGTATCTACAACAAAACCTTTCCCGTTAACCAGCCATGGAGTGGTCATGTCATCAGTTTATACAGAAAGCATCTGAGGAAATTAAAAACACACACTAGCATGTGTATAACACATCCACAAACTGTACCTGAAGTTATTAAATTAGCTGTACTTCTGAACACAGGATCAAGGAAAGAAATATTTTCACTGTGCATCTTTGTGGTTTATTATTATTTAAAATGTGTCAATTTCACAAGAAGTCAAAAGGGAGCTAACTTTTCAGGTTTTCCCCTCCTGCCAAAACTTTTCTGAGTGAAGATCCCATAGGAAAGCACCCTTTTACTCATTCTAAACACCCAAGATCTTCACAACGCTGGCGTCTAGAAATAATCTCTAAATTATCAGGAGGCCAGTTTTCAAGGTTATTTCTGAGAGATGGACCGGTTCCGCAACTGACTCGCCTTACAAACGCGACCAGTTTCAGGAAATCACCTGCCTAAAGCAAAACTCTCCTTGCAGGTCAAAACACCATAGCACGCTTTTTCCCCCAGTTCCACTGCCTTGGGCGCGTTTCGTTCACTCTCCTTGCTACTATCCTCAGCCTCAGCCTCAGCTCTTAATACAACTGCAAGCCCCGCTGTCCGCAATAACAGTAGTTGGATTTTAGGAGCCAACCAGCCAATCCTCTCACTAACCCAGAGTTATAATAATTTGGCTTTTTGTTTTGTTTTTAGACAGGCTCCTGCTAAATAGCTTTGGCTGGCTTGGAACTCGCTATGTAGCTCAGGCTTGCCTTTAACTTGCAGCACTCGAGTGCTGGGATGACAGGAGTGTGCCACCTCGCCCACCTCTCGGTGTTCTCTGGCCGCCCTCAGACACTGTCATCCACACACATGGACACACAATAGGCTGGCAGAGAGGGACCTGTTCAAGGGTTCAATTCGGCACAACACGCCCGGCATGAAGCGGGGAGCCGCCCAGGCGGAGCGGAAGTGTACTTCCGGACCCGGGGAGGTCAAGGAGGCGCCAGGCGCGGAGTCATAGATAAAATACAGGGCCTCCCGACTCGCCCAGGCCAGGAGCGCGGAGGATGGAGACCGAAGGAAGGAGCGGAGCACCGATCTCCTCAGTGGCCACATCGCAGTCCAAGTAAACCCCGGCCAGGAGCACAACCACAGTCCTAAACTGAGTCCGGAAAAAGGACGCCGGCGGTCTATCGCGAAACTTCCGATTTGTCACCGGAAGCGGAAGTCGGCTGCGGAACTAAATTAGCTGCAGCGTCGCTCTAGGCTTTGGTAGTGCCGCGCGACTCTATGGTTTTAACTCCTCTTTTTTTTTTTTTTTTTGTTTTTTGTTTTTTGTTTTTTGTCCGACCCCCTGCACCGAACTGTCCTAGCCCGAGTAGCTTCTCTTACCCGGTAGAAGGGCTGCGTCTTCCTCCGCCCTCAGTTGACCCAGTGACAGAATGGGAAGAGATGAGCAAGAATTCAGATACTCCCCGAGGCCACATCCTGGGGCATCTGTGCCACTCAATAAAGACAGAAAGGGACAATGTCCTGTTCCACCCTGGGTGGGGTCAGTCCAGATGAGGCTTGGCGCGGTCTATTGAACAAGCCCTGTGTCCTACTTTGCTCTCCGTTGCTGTGACAAACACTGTGATCCGAAGCAACTTGGAGAGAAAAGGGGTTGTTTCGGCTTACACGTTGCAGTCCACCATCCAAGGAAGCCAGGACAGGAGCGCAGAGCCGAAACCAAGGATGAACACTGCTTGATGATGATTTTTTTTTTTTTTTTTTTGGTTTTCTTTTGTTTTGTTTGTGTTTTTAAATCAAAGATGGCTAACCGACCGAATCACTCACACCTTGTAGAAATTTCATGCAAAGGAATTCATATCTTTCTCCCCAACCTAGTAAAACTTTTGTTTGTGAAAAACCTCTGCTGCATTCCCAGACTTCCATGACCCAGAGTAGCCGACCGTCTGCCCTTTCCTTCACGTTGATTAATGAATTAGCCAATCAGATGAGAGTGTGACTTCAGCAGTCACCACCTGCCTACAGAATAAAAGCTAAGTGAACTTTTTGTCCCGGTGTGTTTACTATCCTGGTTTGAGTTCTGGCGGAGATTTTTTACAAAAATAAATTGTTTTGCCCAGTTAACTTCCGCTCTGTTTGGGCGTTTTCTTTGTGTAACTCCATGAATATTCTTTCCCAACACAGGTTTGCTCTCTTGCTTGCTCGTTTTTTGTTTTGTTTTTCTAAAATTTTATGTGTATAGTTGTTTTGCCTACTTGTATGTCTGTGCACCACGTGCATGCCTGATGCCCGGGGAGGACAGAAAACAAGCATTGGAACCCATGGAATTGAACTTATAGACGGTTGTGAGACACCATGTGGGTGCTGGCAATCAATGCTAGATCGTCTGGAAGAGCAACTTAGTGCTCTTAACCACAGAGCCATCTCTCCAGCCCCTCAGTTGGCTTTCTGTATAGCCCAGATCCACCTTCCTAGCACTTCTATGGTGGGCTAGAACTTGCTTTATTAATTAGCAATTAAGAAAATACCTCAAATCCTGCGATGGTGGCCCACGCCGCCTTTAATCCCAGCACTTGAGAGGCAGAAGCAGGAGGATCTCTGTGAGTTCCAGGCCTGCCTGATCTCCAGAGTGAGTTCCAGGAAAGGTGCAAAACTACACAGAGAAACCCTGTCTCGAAAAAACAAACAAAAAAAACAGAAGAAGAAGAAGAAGAAGAAGAAGGAGAAGGAGGAGGAGGAGGAGAAGGAGGAGGAGGAGGAGGAGGAGGAGGAGGAGGAGGAGGAGGAGGAGAAGAAGAAGAAGAAGAAGAAGAAGAAGAAGAAGAAGAAGAAGAAGAAGAAGAAAATACCTCAAGGCTCAAGGGCTGGAGAGATGGCTCAGCAGTTAAGAGCACTGGCTGCTCTTCCAGGAGGTCCTGAGTTCAATTCCCAGCAACCACATGGTGGCTTACAACCATCTGTAATGAGATATGGTGCCCTCTCCTTTCATGCAGGCAGAACACTGTATACATAATAAGTAAATAAATCTTTTAAAAAATTCCTGGGGCTAGAGAGATGGCTCAGAGGTTAAGAGCTCTGGCTGCTCTTCCAGAGGTCCTGAGTTCAACTCTCAGCAACCACATGGTGGCTTACAACCATCTGTAATGAGATCTGGTCCCCTCTTCTGGCATTCAGCAAACATGCATGCAGATCACTGTGTACATAATAAATAAATAGATCTTTAGAAAAATCAAATAAAATAAAAATTCCTAAAGGATATGCCCACAGGCCAGTCTGTTCCAGGCCTTCTCCCAACTGAGACTGTCAGGTATCTCTGGGCTGTGTTAAGTTGACATTTAAAGCTAACTAGGAGACCCTTTCCTAAGTGTACCCACACAGCAATGAATGTATGTATGTACATTGGGGGTTGGCACAGTCTGCCCAGAAAATGACTCTGTATAGAAGACCAAATCCTAGCCCTGGGCATCTCTTCCTTAACACTTCCAATTGCCACTATACTAAGTTCTATCTCCTGATGGATAAGGGCTGAAGTTTTAAAGTCATACTGATCTGGTCTGAGACTGGCCATGCAAATCATAGAGCTCAGAAGCCAGTAACAGGAAGTGCAGAGATGCCAACCAAAGTAGCCTGCCCACTTGCTCTTATCCCACAGAAGGGAAAGGGATCTGGCTATTACAAATTAGCTTTTAAGTGGCTCATTTCTGTCTTCCAACTGGCCCATCCAAATGACGTGAACTAGAGGATTCAAAGAAACATTAGGAAACTGGTTTGCTGAGTTAATGCCCCAGAGCCAATGTTGTTATTACTGATGTAAACTCTTGATGGTTGGGTACTCTACCTAGTGGTTCAAGAACCAGGACTCCAATTAGGGGTCTGTGGTGGGTGCCAGCACTTGGGAGGCTGAGACAGAATCATGAATTCGAGGCTAGCTTGGGCTACATAATGAGACCTTATCTTAAAAGAAAACAAGAGCCAGGGGTGGTGGTACCTGCTTTTTTTTTTTTAAGCTGAGGATCGAACCCAGGGCCTTGCACTTGCTAGGCAAGTGCTCCGCCACTGAGCTAAATCCCCAACCCAGGTACATGCTTTTAATCCCAGCACTTGGGAGGCAGAGGCGGGCAGATTTCTGAGTTTGAAACTGGCCTGATCTATGGAGTGAGTTCCAAGACAGTCAAGGCTACACAGAGAAACCCTGCCTTGAAAAACCAAACGAAGAGGAAAAAAAGAAAAGAAAACAGACTGGGTGGTGTTGTACACCTTTAATCCTAGCACTTGAGGCAGAGGCAGGCAAATCTCTGTGAGTTTGAAGCCAGCCTGGTCTACAGAGCAAGTTCCAGGACAGCCAGGACTATACGAAGAAACCGTGTCTGAAAAACAAACAAAAAAAAAAAGAAGAAGAAAAAGAAAGAAAGAAAGAAAGAAAGAAAGGAAGGAAGGAAGGAAAGAAGGAAGGAAGGAAGGAAGGAAGGAAGAAAGAAAAGAAAAAGGAAGGGAGGAAGAAAAGAAAATGGAAAAAAGATTAAGACTCCTCACTCTGGCCCTGTTCTACCTATGAGAAAACAGTGGGTCCTTTCCCACACACCTCTACAACCATGCTTCCACCTCCCACTCCACTCCACTCAGCCTAGTTTCCCTGTCTGCAAATTGAGAGGGTGTGCTAGGTCCTAGGCTTCCAGCAGTCGCTGACTGCTTCAGCAAACTGTGGGTGTGGAGAGAGACACACTTGGCGCTAAAGAGCAATCCTGGTTTTGTAGGTTCAGACATTCATGTGAAAGTCCTATGCTGGGGCTCTGTGTAAAATGGCTGTCACTCAAGGTAAGATTCGCACTCTGTCCTGAGCCCCATTCCCCTGTTCACCCATCCTCTCCAGGCACTCTGACCTTCTTGTGATTTTGCAAACCTAAAGAGCTCTTTAGCGGTCCCTGAGTGTGCTTCTATGTCTTGAGACCGGTTCCCCCGGGTTCCAGCTCACATGTAGCATCCCTATGCAGCCCTTGCCATCCCTAGGAGTGCACCATTCCTTTACATCCTAACAAGAGCCACCAGCTGCCTGGTGAGGTCTGGTTAATAATGGACCACCTATGCCACAGTAGTGGGTCCATGAAATAATGCCACCTAATGACATAGTAACCCTCTTAGCCCACGTATAGACAAACTATGTATAGATGGCTGAAAGAGGAAGTGTGAGGTGGGAGCACAGTGGTTAGGGGCTGGCAGGCTACGAGAAACAGGAAGTCCACTTCTCCATAGAAGCATATTCTGGAATGTTGGAGCAAAGACAGAATCAGCCAATGACACATATCCTTGTAATGAAGAAGGAAGATCTGGAGGTGGCCCGGGGTAAAAAGTATTTGCTGCTCTTGGAGAGGATATGGGTTTTGTTCCCAGCACCCGTATGGTGGCTCACAACCATCCATAATTCCAATTCCAGGGGATCCGACACCCTCTTCTCCCCACCTCAGTTACTGTATGCATGTGGTGCACATACATATATACATGAAGACAATATGTACACCTAGGATAAAAAAATAAATCTCAGCCGGGTGGTGGTGGTGTCGCTCACCTTTAATCCCAGCACTCAGGAGACAGAGCTAGGCGGATCTCTGAGTTTGAGGGCAGCCTGGTCTACAGATCGAGTTCCAGGACAGCCAGGGTGGTTACACAGAGAAGCCATGTCTCCAAAAACCAAAATAAATAATCAATCAATAAATACTTTAACTTTTTTAATTAAAAACCTTTAAAGAGAGTGAGAGAAGAATGAATGCCTCTTCATTTTTTATCTCGTTCACTCCATGAAACCGGGGTCCCTGTCAATCTTGTCACTGTCATGTTTCCATCACACGTGTGTTACCGATGTTACTGGGACTGAACTTAGAGCTTCATGCATGCAAATGTCCTCCTCCTGTGCTGTTCCCTGTTCTCTATCTTGTTCTCTCTCTCTTGTTCTCTTTTTCTTGCCTTTACCCACTGAGACAAGGTTTTGCTAAGTTTCCCAGGCTGGTCTTGAACACACGATCCTCCTGCCACAGTTGGACTGTGCACTCTACTGAGTCTGAGTGATCCTTCTCTGCCCCAGCATCTGGCATCACACTGACAGGTACTAAGCTGGGACCACAGGCGTGTGATGTCAGGCCCTGCTCTGTCCCCAACACTTAAAACTCGAGTGCGAGCTGTGTACATGTTTGCCAAGTCACCGAGCCAAGGGAGAGAGAGGGCTTGAATTTTGTGAGGAAGCCCATGTGATGGAGCGCACCAGGAACACAGCTGTACTTTAACAAATTCAAGTCCGTCACTCAGGGCATCAGAGGAAAAAGCACAGAACAAACTGTTAAGTCTTGCCAAAGGAAAAGGTAGGGTTCTCGTACGTTCTGGGGATGAGTGGAATTGAGAAGTTGAAAGGAAACAATGCTGGTTGGGCCTCAGCAAACCCAGCTCTTTAAAAGGGGTTAACATCTGGCGTGAGCTAAAAATTGGACTCATGATTCTGTTTCCTTGGACACACAGTTAAGATAAATATAGACTGTTGTGTTAAAAAAACCCTCTTCTGAAACTTTGCACCTGGGTCGGGAATCTAGGCTGCTTCTCTGTGGGATCCGGCTCCAACATGCTGACAAGAGGCTGCTCTGACCTCAAGACTGCGAGTTCAAACAGCAAAGTTTTGGACATGTTTGGGGAAAGAAAGGGTTCTCGGCACCGCCTGTGTCTTTGACGTGAAAAGAGTTTTCTCTTTTCTTTCTTTGGTAGTAATGGGAATTGAACCCAGAGCCGTGCTGACTCTTCAAGCCCTCTTCCACCAACCTATGCCCCAGCCCCATCAAAAGAAGGCTTGACAGATTCACAGTTGATGGGAATGCCGTGATGCTTCAAGCATCTGCATGTAGAAGCCTCAGAGGCAAAGTCTGATGACCTCGCCCCCTTGTGGCTCCAGCTCCCTGAGCCCCACATCACAGTGAATGTCTGTTGTGTAACCATCCTGGCAGGAGTGAAGACAGACATCTGTGCCCCTCCCTTTGGCTATCAGAGTAGTGAAACAATGATCCCCAAGGAACTGCAATTTTTCGGGAGCCTCTTGCTTGAAGAAGGAGTGAGCCTGGTGCCAGCCGGAGAAAGAAGATGTCTCCCAGAAGGAGATTTCACACAATTCTGACGGCTTGTCAGACCACCATGAGGAGAGACTGGAGCTGAGACAAGGATGGGCTGGGCCACCTTGACAGGAACTGCTGCATTATTTGTATCTCTAAACCTTCTGTCAGAACCCAAAAGATGGACTTGGTGGGGGATGGTCACTGGACCGCTTGTTCCTTTGTTGTCTTCCTGATATGGCCACATTAAATAAACTTTTCTCTGCTTCTTCCTCTCACCTACATGTCTCTTTAACTGATATACCGGGGACAGGTGGTGAGCCTGGTTGTAGGATCTAGGCTTGTACCCTGAAAACTTCGTTGACATCTGGGACTTTGAGCCAAGTTATAAGCCCTACTGGTGGGATCCAGCATCTGTGTCCCACCATGGGTTCCACTGAGTGTGGGCTGTCTTCCTTTGTCCCCTGTGTGTGACCCACAATATAAATAGATGCTCCTACCCATTTAATCAAATTATTGACACGAGTTCTAAATACAGAGAAGTGGATGGGGCCAGCGAACAGTGGACAGGGACAGCAGCTGTAGAAGAGAAGAAGCAAAGGGAGTGTCTTGGTTCAGGGGTTATTGCTGTGAACAAACACCATGACCACAGCAGGCAGCTCTTATAAAGGAAAACATTTCACTGGTGCTGGTTTACAGTTTCAGAGGTTTAGTCCGTTATCGACATGGCAGCATGCAGGCAGGCATGGTGCTGGAGAAGGAGCTGAGGGTTCTACATCTTGATCCGAAGACAGTAGGGCATGAACTGTCACTCTGGGCGGGGCTTGAGCATTTATGAGACCCCAGAACCTCCTTCTACAGTGACATCCTCCAACAAGGCCACACCTACTCCAACGAGGCCACACCTTCTAATAGTGCCACTCCCTATGGGCCAAGCATTCAAACACATGAGTCTATAGGGGCCATATCTATTCAAACCACTACAAGGGGAGAGTAAAAAAGGAAACTCCCTCTGCTAAAGCAAAGGATTCTAAAATGTGGCCAATGCTACTGTTCTGGGGTGGTGGTGGTAGGGTGGTAATAGAATTGTTGGATCCTGTCTTATTTACTCTTTTGTTACTGTGAAGAGACACCATGACCAAGGCAACTTATAAAAGGAAGCATTTAACTGGGAAGCTTGCTTTCACTTTTAAAGGATTAGTCCATGATCATGGTGGGAAGCATTCAGGCATGATGTTGGAGCAATAGCTGAGAACTTTATACCTTGATCCACAGGCAGCAAGCAGAGGGAGAGAGAATGAGGGGGCGGGGCTAGGCCTGATGTGGTCTTTTGAAACCTCAAAGCCCACCCCCAGTGGCACACTTCCTCCAACAAGGCCACACCTCCTAATCCTTCCCAAGCAGTTCCACCAAGCTTTCCAATATATGAGTCTATGGGGGCCATTCTCATTCAGATCTCCATAGCTCCTTCATGGTTCAAAGGATGAACTGTTGACTTCAATGATTTTAAAATAAATGTGTGAAGTTCATGTCCTGGGCTGTAGATCAGCAAGCATTACCACACTGA